>NC_091318.1:36670789-36688289 GCF_038502225.1 Cherax quadricarinatus
CCTCCATTTCTCCCTAAACCAATAACCAGCATAAACGCTGTCATCCGTATCGGTAAGACCTTGACCCACCACATAACCCCCCCCCCCCCATCAGCGACCACTAGATGCGCTATGGTAGTCACCATCTGCCTTTCCCTAAATTTTCTCAGGACATAACCCGATGGTCGATCACCCTTTAACACCACCTCTAACCCTGCCCTAACTCTAATCACGTTAAACCTTTCATTATGTAACTCTTCAATCCTACTCCTTAAACCATCCACATCCCCTCGCCTACCTTCCCTACCCCCCCCCCTCGTAAACAGCATTCAGCTGTCCCTCCAGGTAGTTTTGCAAACCATATCTCCACCGTGCCTGTTCCCTTCCACGTATCCTGAAAAACTCTGCGATTCCTGTCTTAGCCCGCATCTCCCACCAGTCAGGCAAATCCATCTCACCATCCCTACCATCCCAGAAATGTCTCCACCATTCCTCAAAGGAAGAGCCTTCATCCCCATCCTGCAGAAGCCTCACATTCAATTTCCAATACCCAGCATATATGCATACTATACCATCCACCCGCAGATCAGCTATCACTGCCCTGTGATCCGAAAAACAGACATTGAAAGCCCTCACTCTCTCCACACCAATCCCCTGCATCACATATATCCTATCTAACCTCGCCTCATAATTTCCACGAATGAACGTGTGCTCCACCCCATACTCCCCCCTCCCCACCACATCTACAACTCCTACATCCCTTAACACATCCCTTAGAGCACCCAAGACACATCCCGCCCCCCTCGGTGAGACATCCCCATACCTAATCACACAGTTCCAACCACCCCCAAGTACAGTTATGGAAGGTAAACCCCGCAAATAAAACATCAAAACATCACGAACAAAATCAACTTTCACTCTAACATTGTTGCATGCCGGCATATAAACACCAATGAAACATACTCTCCCCACCCCCTAGTGCCCATCTACCCTTACGACCATCCCCCCTCCCCCCTCCTCCCAACCCATGACACGCAATGGGCTGGTCTCCTTTACAGTCACTGCCACCCCTCCTTTTAATTGCAAAGCATTACTGACAAATAGGTTATAACCCCGCAAACGCAATTCACACCCTAACCTATGGTTATGCTCCTGCAAAAAACATACATCTACATCAAACCTTCGTAAAAACCATTCTAACCAAACCCTTTTTACCTCAGATTTAAGACAATTTACATTTATTGTGACACACTTGAACTTCCCAGAAAAGGCGGTTTACCCCTATGCCGCTGTGTCTTACTAATTCATCTTAGTACCTGTACCATTTTTATCATTTTTCCTAACCTGTCCACCAACCCCTCCTTGCCCTCCCCCACTGAGCTTCCCCGGTACACCCCCTCCCCTGCTTGCCTTCTCCCCCACAGCTACCCATGACTTCTTCCCAGGTCTCTGCCCAGGTGTTAAAACCTCATCGAGGTCCAAGGCACCCGCAGTCCGTTTGCGTGAGCTCTCTCTCACACACATATCTACTTCCTGCGAGTCCTCCTGATGGACTTCCACCACCACTTCCCTGCCCTCTCTGTCATTCCTCGAACCCTCCACCTGTCCCTGCTGCTCATCCGTCAGCTGCACCTCACTTAACTTCTCGGGTCCATCCTCCCCGGCCTCCGGCGCGTCCAAGAACTCCTGCAGCACTGCTTCCAACATCCTCTCCTGGGTAGACTCTTCCACGTCCACCCTTCCCTCAGACGATGGGGGCCTCTCCCCTGTCACCTCCGGGAGGGTAACACACGTCCCCATCACCTCTTCCACCTTGTCCACCTCCTCACTCCAGAGATTCGTCTTCTGTCCATCCGCAACTCCCAACTCCACATCCACGTTGCACAGTTGCTGTTCCACCATCCATGATAACGCCATCCTAGGGGCTTGCCTTCGAGGAGACTGCGCCGCCATATGCTCGTAAGAATCACATAATCGGCAAGTTTTCCTCTGCCCCGCATAGTGGACAAATACCTGTGTCCTACAGCCTGTCAGTGCAACATACGAGGGTATTGGCCGCCTCAATGACATCTTCAGGGTGCAGGACCCCTCGGGCATCCCTTCAAATGGCCCGTCCCTCCACACCCCCATACTAGCCGTATGAACAGTTCCATAATTACTGAAGGCTTCCTGAATGCCATATGACGTTGCCTCGAAGGGTACATTACGTACCTTTACCCACGTGTAATATTTTGAGACATCATGTAGACACACCTCTACTGTTGAGTTCACACTCATCCTCCTTTCCTGAAATTCATCCACAATCCTGGTGTAAAAGCCGGCTCTTGTGAACTTCACAAAAACCCTTGTCATTCCATTAAGGGCGACACCGTACAATTCATCGTTCGGTATCCCGTAGACGTCCCTAATTATGGCCGATAACAGTACATGCATTGTCGCACTGCTTAACGTTCCTCGAACTAATTCATTACAAACAGTATTCACTCTCCTGTTGATACGATCTGCCATGTTGGTGCCTAAGTCAAGCAGTTACCACCAGGTGGCGTGTAGGGAGACTCAAGAAGCGTCCTCTCTTCCCAGTGGTCGAGAGACGAATTACCGAGTTCCCGAAAATTCCAGAGATTTTCTAGGGAGGTGAATGGTGGTTTTAGAGGTGGATACTCCCCTAGACTCTTCCTGGTCCAGGGGAAGGTATAAACTGAACTCAGTGAGGCTTTACCAGCCCACTTTGTCTCGGTCAGAGCAGGGGTTGAGCAGCTCAAACACCTACTGGTGCTTGGCCAGGTCGCACCAGCAGTTGACACTTATTAAACGACCTACCTATATACAAAGCTAAGTAATACGACCAGATAATATTATAAAGTCGAGTAAATCCATTTTAGCTACTAATGGAATTACTCCTGAATATAATATTAAGTGAAATATCAAAAATAACATGTAAAAGTATACCATTGTGATAATAACAAGTAGAAACAGTCTACTTAAAATGAACAAAAGGGTGTAACAGTAACATCTACCATGATGGACTGTGAACAGTGTAACATCTACCATGACGGACTGTGAACAGTGTAACATCTACCATGATGGACTGTGAACAGCGTAACATCTACCATGATGAATAAATAACAAAAAGGCACAATACCGTGACTGGAACGATACACAAATAACCCGCACATAAAAGAAAGAAGCTTACGACGACGTTTCGGTCCGACTAGGACCATTGACAAACTCACAGTGTGACTTTGTCAATGGTCCAAGTCGGACCGAAACGTCGTCGTAAGCTTCTCTCTTTTATGTGCGGGTTATTTGTGTATTTACCATCATGGTCTGTGAGCAGCGTAACATCTACCATGATGGACTGTGAACAGTGTAACATCTACCATGATGGACTGTGAACAGTGTAACATCTACCATGATGGACTGTGAACAGTGTAACATCTACCATGATGGACTGTTGTGGCATGCAAAGAGTACGTAACCTTTATTCGGCGCATGGACACACCCTCATTTACAGGCTATCTCCCCCAACCAGCGAACCAGGTTGCTAAGAGTTGGTGATGGGGCCCCATCGTTCAACTAGTGACCAGGTTCTAGCCAATAAGAAGGTGGGATTGGCAATCGCAGAGGTTATGTGGATACCGCTCTCCTGTCTGCCCTTGTCATTCCCATTCTAGAGCTGGTTGAACACGGTCTGCTATCTTGTGGCTTCTATTTCTGCCTTGCTTACCGTGACGTGCACTATACTTATTACTGTACATAGTGTACATATTGCTGTTCTAAATTGGTGAAGGATAATATAAGTCTAAACTTTTTCTGCTGTGTTTCTTTTGCTCCCATTACACCTGGGATAACAGGCCTTTGAAATCCTAGGTTGTAATAACTGTGAACAGTGTAACATCTACCATGATGAACTGTGAACAGCGTAACATCTACCATGATGGACTGTGAACAGTGTAACATCTACCATGATGGACTGTGAACAGTGTAACATCTACCATGATGGACTGTGAACAGTGTAACATCTACCATGATGGACTGTGAACAGCGTAACATCTACCATGATGGACTGTGAACAGTGTAACATCTACCATGATGGACTGTGAACAGCGTAACATCTACCATGATGGACTGTGAACAGTGTAACATCTACCATGATGGACTGTGAACAGTGTAACATCTACCATGATGAACTGTGAACAGCGTAACATCTACCATGATGGACTGTGAACAGTGTAACATCTACCATGATGGACTGTGAACAGTGTAACATCTACCATGATGGACTGTCTTTTATTATTAGAAAACATTCTGGTCCTGGAACCTTGATCAAGGTCTCAGGACCGAAATGTTTTCTCATGAATATATCCCAGTGTTTGCTCACGTGTGTTTTTTAAAAATTTTGGTTATTTTTTACTAAAGTTGGTACCATGGTGATCTGTGCAAAGCCTCCCATACACCATGGTGGAGACTGAACGGTTTCTCATCTACCATGGTAGTGTATGACAGACTTTGTATGTACTGTGTCTCATGCTTATTATACTGAACTGCGAACAGTTTCTCATGTACCATGAGTGACTATGAACAGTTTCTCATGTACCATGAGTGACTATGAACAGTTTCTCATGTACCATGAGTGACTATGAACAGTTTCTCATGTACCATGAGTGACTATGAACAGTTTCTCATGTACCATGAGTGACTATGAACAGTTTCTCATGTACCATGAGTGACTATGAACAGTTTCTCATGTACCATGAGTGACTATGAACAGTTTCTCATGTACCATGAGTGACTATGAACAGTTTCTCATGTACCATGAGTGACTATGAACAGTTTCTCATGTACCATGAGTGACTATGAACAGTTTCTCATGTACCATGAGTGACTATGAACAGTTTCTCATGTACCATGAGAGACTATGAACAATTTCTCATGTACCATGAGTGACTATGAACAGTTTCTCAACTAGCATTTTGGATTTTGAACTCCTTGCCAGGTACTATGAAGAACTGTGAACACCTTCCTCGTACCAGAGAACAATGATCAGTTTTACAAATAACACGAAAGCTTTTTCGTTCACGATGGAGACATTTTTTTTCTTTTCCGTGAATAGTGTAAGATATTCTGTTCTTGAACTTCTCTCAGCCATATATATTATATTTTCCGTCGCTCTTGTCCCTACCTTCCCGTTATTTCACTAATGCTTCCTCTCCCCTCCCCATCTCCCCTTCACTATTTCACAATTGTCCTCGCGGTCCAAAAGTTAGGGTGGTTTGATTTAATGCCTCAGCTGCGGATTTTCAAAGATATATCTCACGCTGGGGATGAAATATTTCTCGAATTTCTCTAAAAATCTTTCATGTAACGACGTTGTGTGTAGTCACGTCAGGTGAGTCTCTTGCTTATCCTTCTGGTGACTACTATATTAAGGGCCAAGAGGAATGTAACAAACGAGGTAATTTTTAAGCAGACGGGGGATAGGACACAGAATCTTTCCCGACACTGTAAAAAGGGGATACTGGAGGCTACCCACTAATTGGAATGGATTGTGTGATCCAGATTAATTAGGGACTGATTTCTTTATTCATCTCAGAGGTTATTAATCACTTGGGTCCTCACACACAGGGTTTAAAAATTTCTCTTTCCAGCTTCTCATAAACTTTCCGGATATTTCATGTTCCGAGCTGGAATTTGCATGATCCGTATTTATTTTAGCGACCACTAATGTTCGGTAGTATTTTTAAGAATAACTCAACAAGAATCAAATTTATTTGGTGTACCAATAACTGCATCTGGCCATATCAGAAGGACCCAGTAACTAAATTTTCCTGGAGAAATTTATCATAAGTTGTCTAAAAAACACGTAAATGAGATTATCAGCTGATTTAAGCTTCTAACCAAATATGAACTGTCTTGATGATACGATGGATTTGGAGGGGGAAAATGTGCAGATATATGGAAGTGGAGCAGCGAGGTGAAGAGTGAGTAGCAGTGAGGTGAAGAGTGAGTAGCAGTGAGGTGAAGAGTGAGTAGCAGTGAGGTGAAGAGTGAGTAACAGTGAGGTGAAGAGTGAGTAGCAGTGAGGTGAAGAGTGAGTAACAGTGAGGTGAAGAGTGAGTAACAGTGAGGTGAAGAGTGAGTAACAGTGAGGTGAAGAGTGAGTAACAGTGAGGTGAAGAGTGAGTAGCAGTGAGGTGAAGAGTGAGTAGCAGTGAGGTGAAGAGTGAGTAGCAGTGAGATGAAGAGTGAGTAGCAGTGAGGTTAAGAGGAAGTAACAGTGAGGTTAAGAGTAAGTAACAGTGAGGTTAAGAGTAAGTAACAGTGAGGTTAAGAGGAAGTAACAGTGAGGTTAAGAGTAAGTAACAGTGAGGTTAAGAGTAAGTAACAGTGAGGTTAAGAGTAAGTAACAATGAGGTTAAGAGGAAGTAACAGTGAGGTTAAGAGTAAGTAACAGTGAGGTTAAGAGTAAGTAACAGTGAGGTTAAGAGTAAGTAACAGTAAGGTTAAGAGTAAGTAACAGTGAGGTTAAGAGTAAGTAACAGTGAGGTTAAGAGGAAGTAACAGTGAGGTTAAGAGGAAGTAACAGTGAGGTTAAGAGGAAGTAACAGTGAGGTTAAGAGGAAGTAACAGTGAGGTTAAGAGGAAGTAACAGTGAGGTTAAGAGGAAGTAACAGTGAGGTTAAGAGTAAGTAACAGTGAGGTTAAGAGGAAGTAACAGTGAGGTTAAGAGTAAGTAACAGTGAGGTTAAGAGTAAGTAACAGTGAGGTTAAGAGTAAGTGAGGTACGATTCAGGTCGCTTCTTTTTCCTGAGTCTCAGAAATATTCTGGCTGGTGAGGTTCAGTAAAATTGTCTGCACCATTGTACTGGGTCTCCTTTCAACATTTATTTTGACATTCTAAAATTTTTGGAAATCCCTGAAAGTCTCACCTAAGAAGATTTTGAGACAGTTGCTACAGGGCTCTGGTGGCCTGGTGGTTAACGCTCTGGCTTCACACGGCGAGGGTCTGGGTTCGATTCCCAGCCAGAGTAGAAACATTGGACGTGTTTCTTTCCACCTGTTGTCTATGTTCCCCATCAGTAAAATGGGTACCTGGGTGTGGGTCGCATCCTGGGACACTGACCTAAGGAGGCCTGGTCACAGACCGGGCCGCGGGGGCGTTGACCCCCGGAACTCTCTCCAGAAACTCTCTCTCTCTCTCCAGAATGAGATGGCAGAATTTCCAGAATAAACATTTGATTTTGCCTTTAATCTGCTGAAATCAATCTGAACCTAACAAAAAGCAGTATAAATCATTAATTTTAAGCAATAAAAATTCGAAGTGACCTATGCTTTATATAGTAGAATTTAGCTAAAACAATTATCCTAATTTAAATTATGTTAATTGATGTTTCTAAGTAATGTTTCATCCGAAAAGAAACTTTTTATATTATTATTATTATCAGTAATAAAAATATCTATCAATCTTTATTTATTTATTAATTTATTTTGAAAAGTCCAATTTTAAGGGTTTTCGGCCTATTCGGTAAGTTCGGCTTGTTACGCAGTACTGTGAAAAAAAAATCGTGAAATTCCAAGCACCTTCGTTATTTCTCACATTATCAAGGATCTATAAATAACAGAACAGCAGAAGTCTTATAAGGCTGACATATCACGTCACATATGACCTTACACCTGACCCAGCACGCTATGTGTGGAAGTGTAGTAAAGATTTGCTAAGGTCACATGTCAAGTAAAATTAGTGAATGACATGTCAGGGATAGGTTAAGTTCCTCACTAATTCTATAAATTATAAAGGAATCTAATTTATATAACCCTGATGTAATATTCATCTACAATAGCAAAATCATGAAGAGAAACTCGGTGTTCTTCAGCAGATCATCAGCAGTTTCAACTACCATCGACATTTCCTCACGTACTGCAGACAACGTTTCCCTAACAATAACAACTCCTCCAGACTCAATGTCAGAGAAAAGTGATACACAATCCTCCTAACCAACTCGACTACCTAACTCATTTCCAACATATTTTCCATAGGGAAATCAGATCAAAGAAAAAGAATCCTAAATGGATAAATAATAGATAAAAGCATCTCAATGGTCAAAAGAGAGGTATATAAAGGCGAATCAAAAGAGGACAGGGTCAGTTAAGAAATCAATATATTCAGTTAAAGAGAAATAAAAAAGCGAAGACAGATTATGAGGTTAAAGTCGTAAAGGAATCAAAGACTAATCCAAAAGGATTCTTTCGGGTATACAAAAGTAAGATTAGGGACAAGATAGGCCCACTCAAAAGTTACTTGGGTCAGCTCACCAACAGTGATAAGGAAATGTGTAGAATTTTTAACACCTACTTCTGCTCAATTTTTACGCAGGAAGATACTAGCGATATTCCAGAAATAATAAATTATGTAGAACAGGACGATAATAAACTACGCACGATTAGTTCACAAGAGACATGGTCCTTAGACATATAGATAAATTAAAACCTAACAAATCCCCAGGCCCTGATAAACTGTACACAAGGGTTCTAATGGAATGTAAAGAGGAGCTCAGCAAACCTTTGGCTAATCTTTTCAACATATCACTACAAACTGGCATAGTGCCAGTTAAGTGGAAAATGACAAATATGATACCTATTTTGAAAGCTTCGAATTATAGACCAATATTTATGGAATCAATAACTGCAGAGGCAATTCCATAGCCATCTTAAAAGGCATAAATGTTTTACCATCATCCACTCGTTTGTGGTTACAGAAATAAATGTAAGCTGCTCGTGAGGCTAGTACAGCAAACGGGGAGTAGAATGAAATTAGCTCAAAGGCACCCACGTCACCATATGTCTTCCGATGACGATAAAACACCTAGCTCTGCTGGATGCGTCATTCTTGTAGGATTGCGGGGTCCCGTGGGTTACAGCATCATCTGTGATTTTCGCTCATCACGAGGTGGGCCAAAACGACATGGGTTTGAATCCTCGACTAGTCGCAGTGTTGTTATTGACACACACATGCACACCCACACACAACAAAAAAGGCACAATACCGTGACTGGAACGATACACAAATAACCCGCACATGAAAGAGAGAAGCTTACGACGACGTTTCGGTCAGACTTGGACCATTTACAGTCATACTGTCACAGTGTAACTGTAACTGTAATCCAAGTCGGACCGAAACGTCGTCGTAAGCTTCTCTCTTTTATGTGCGGGTTATTTGTGTACATATATGTATATATATATATATATATATATATATATATATATATATATATATATATATATATATATATATATATATATATATATATACATGCGTGTGTGTGTGTACTCACCTAGTTGAGGTTGCAGGGGTCGAGTCCAAGCTCCTGGCCCCGCCTCTTCACTGGTCGCTACTAGGTCACTCTCCCTGTACCTTGAGCTTTATCATACCTCTGCATAAAGCTATGTATGGATCCTGCCTCCACTACTTCGCTTCCCAAACTATTCCACTTCCTGACTACTTCCTAACATCCCTGTGATTCTTCATTGTCTTCAACTTCCAACTGTGTCCCCTTGTTGCTGTGTCACATCTCTGGAACATCCTGTCTTTGTCCACCTTGTCAATTCCTCTCAGTATTTTATGTGTTGTTATCATGTCCCCCCTATCTCTCCTGTCCTCCAGTGTCGTCAGGTTGATTTTCCTTATTAAACCTCTCCTCGTAGGACATACCCCTTAGCTCTGGGACTAGTCTTGTTGCAAACCTTTGCACTTTCTCTAGCTTCTTTACGTGCTTGGCTAGGTGTGGGTTCTAAGCTGGTGCCGCATACTCCAATATGGGCCTAACATACACGGTGTACAGGGTCCTGAACGATTCCTTATTAAGATGTCGGAATGCTGTTCTGAGGTTTGCTAGGCGCCCATATGCTGCAGCAGTTATTTAGTTCATGTGCGCTTCAGGAGATGTGCCTGGTGTTATACTCACCCCAAGATCTTTTTCTTTGAGTGAGGTTTGTAGTCTCTGGCCCCCTAGACTGTACTCCGTCTGCGGTCTTCTTTGCCCTTCCCCAATCTTCATGACTTTGCACTTGGTGGGGTTGAACTCCAGGAGCCAATTGCTGGACCAGGTCTGCAGCCTGTCCAGATCCCTTTGTAGTTCTGCCTGGTCTTCGATCGAAGGAATTCTTCTCATCAACTTCACATCATCTGCAAACAGAGGCACTTTGGAGTCTATTCGTTCCGTCATGTAGTTCACAAATAGCAGAAACAACACTGGTCCTAGGACTGACCCCTGTGGGACCCCACTGGTCACAGGTGCCCACTCTGACACCTCGCCACGTACCATGACTCGCTGCTGTCTTCCTGACAAGTATTCCCTGATCCATTGCAGTGCCTTCCCTGTTATCCCTGCTTGGTCCTCCAGTTTTTGCACTAATCTCTTGTGTGGAACTGTGTCAAACGCCTTCTTGCAGTCCAAGAAAATGCAATCCACCCATCCCTCTCTCTCTTTTCTTACTGCTGTCACCATGTCACAGAACTCCAGTAGGTTTGTGACACAGGATTTCCCGTCCCTGAAACCGTGTTGGCTGCTGTTGATGAGATCATTCCTTTCTAGGTGTTCCACCACTCTTCTCCTGATAATCTTCTCCATGACTTTACATACTATACATGTTAGTGACACTGGTCTGTAGTTTAGTGCTTTATGTCTGTCTCCTTTTTTAAAGATTGGGACTACATTTGCTGTCTTCCATGCCTCACGCAATCTCCCTGTTTCGATAGATGTACTGAATATTGTTGTTAGGGGTACACATAGTGCCTCTGCTCCCTCTCTCAGGACCCATGGAGAGATGTTATCCGGCCCCATTGTATTTGAGGTATCTAGCTCACTCAGAAGCCTCTTTACTTCTTCCTCGGTTGTGTGTACTGTGTCCAGCACTTGGTGGTGTGCCCCACCTCTCCGTCTTTCTGGAGCCCCTTCTGTCTCCTCTGTGAACACTTCTTTAAATCTCTTGTTGAGTTCCTCACATACTTCACGGTCATTTCTTGTTGTCTCTCCTCCTTCCTTCCTTAGCCTGATTACCTGGTCCTTGATTGTTTTTTTCCTCCTGATGTGGCTGTATAACCGTTTTGGGTCAGATTTGGCTTTCGCTGCTTTGTCGTTTTCATATTGTCGTTGGGCCTCCCTATTATCTATGCATATTTATTTCTGGCTCTACGACTGCTCTCCTTATTTTTCTGGGTCCTTTGCCTTCTATATTTCTTCCATTCCCTAGCACACTTGGTTTTTGCCTCACTGCACCTTTGGGTGAACCATGGGCTCATCCTGGCTTTTTCATTATTCCTGTTACCCTTGGGTACAAACCTCTCCTCAGCCTCCTTGCACATTGTTGCTACATATTCCATCATCTCATTAACTGGCTTCCCTGCCAGTTCTCTGTCCCACTGAACCCCGTGCAGGAAGTTCCTCATTCCCGTGTAGTCCCCTCTCTTGTAGTTTGGCTTCATTCGTCCTGGCCTTCCTGCTTCCCCCTCCACTTGTAGCTCTACTGTGTATTCGAAGCTTAAAACCACATGATCGCTGGCCCCAAGGGGTCTTTCATATGTGGTGACCTCAATATCTGCACTACTCAAAGTGAATACTAGGTCCAGTCTTGCTGGTTCATCCTCTCCTCTCTCTCTTGTAGTGTCCCTTACGTGTTGGTACATGAAGTTTTCCAGTACCACCTCCATCAACTTAGCCCTCCATGTATCTTGGCCCCCATGTGGCTCCAAGTTCTCCCAATCGATCTCCTTGTGGTTAAAGTCACCCATGATAAGGAGCTTTGCCCTGCATGCATGAGCTCTTCTGGTCACTGCAGCCAGTGTGTCAACCATCGCTCTATTGCTCTCGTCATACTCTTGCCTAGGCCTCCTGCTGTTCTGTAGTGGGTTACACATCACTGCAATTACCACCTTTTGACCTCCAGAGTGAAGCATTCCCACTGTGTAATCACTTGCTTCTCCGCTGTCTCCTCTCTCCAGCTCATTAAAATTTCATCGGTTTTTGATCAGCAGTGCCACTCCTTCACCCCCCTGTTCCCTCTGTCTTTCCTTAGGATCTGGTATCCCATTGGAAAGATGGCATCTGTTATCATACCTGTAAGCTTGGTTTCTGTGAGAGCTATGATGTCCGATGATGCCTCTTTTACTCTTTCATGCCACTCCTCCCACTTATTTGTTATTCCATCAGCGTTTGTGTACCATACCTTCAATTTCCTTTCCAACACTGTGGTTTGGGGGGGCCTGTGAGGGTGGGAGACTTGGTCGCGTATTGTGGGACTCTATAGCTGGGTGTTGGGTGGAAGCTGTGGATATGGATTGTAGTTTGTGTTGGGATGGTGTGATAGGTTGTGGGGTTCTGAGGATAGTTGTGTGTGTACTTGCCCTTGCTGCTCTGTTCTGCTCTGATTGACCTCAGCTGGTTCCATCCTTGTCTCCTTTCCTAGCTCCTTTCGCTTTTTTGTTCTCTCCCTCAACTGCTGTCATTCTGTTTGTGTTCTGTCTCTGTCTAGGAACACCTTCTTGTACTCTTCCGAGTATTTCAACCGTGGTTTCTCTTGGAGGATCCTGTTCCACACTGTTTCTGTCCTGAGAATCAGCTTGATCGGTCGTTTTCTCCCCTTCACGTACTCCACTATTCTCTGAAAATTTACAATCTCGTCCATGTCTTCTCCACCTATTTCCGTGATGATTTTGTCAATCTCCTTTCTTTCTGCCTGCCGTCTTTCAGTTTGTGTCCTTTCCTCTCTCTCCTGAAGCCCATGGATAAACACTGATTTTGCCCTTTCCTCCTTCCAATGCCTCTCCCTCTGTGACTCGGATTCCTGTCTGTACGTGGTCATTTTCTCCCTTGATTTTTCCAGTGGCTCTTGGTAGCATGGTTGTGCCTCTGCATTCGACCTATCACCCTCTCTACCTGTACCCAGCTGCTCTTTCCTTTCACTCCTTGGCCCTTTTTGGCTGGCTGTTATGACCTTAGCATAATTCATATCTCCTTTCTTCCTGCTCGGCCTCTCAGCTTCATATGCTGTGTCTTCTCTGGCCACTGCCCCTATAACTTGCCTCAGCCTGTTTACCTCATCTTCTAGGACCCTTATCCTGGCTACGGCAGTTTCGACATGTGCCTCCCAATTCTTCTTCTCCTTCTCCAACCTCTTTTCCAATTTCACAGAGAGCTCTTTCTCCATTTTTTCAGAAAGCTCTATTAATTTTTTCAGAAAGCTCTCCTAATTTTCTCTCCCACTCTTGTTCCATCCTTTTCCACTGCTCCTCCATCCACTCCTCCCTACCAGAACCATTCTCATCTGATCCATGGTTCCTGCGAGTCCCCACCATTTTTTTTTTTCTTCTTTTTTTCCTTTTTCTTCCTTAGAGAGAAGGGAAAGGTAGAAGGAGAGAGAGAGGAGGAGAGTGAGAAGGGAAAAGGGGGAAGAGAGAGCAAGAGAGAGAGAGAGGGAGGGAGGGAGGAGAGAGAGAGAGAGAGAGAGAGAGAGAGAGAGAGAGAGAGAGAGAGAGAGGGAGGGAGCAGAGAGAGGGGAGGGAGAGAGGGGGCAAAGAGAGGGGAGAGAGAGGGGGAGAGACAGGGGGGAAGGGGGAGAGAGGGGGAGATGGAAGAGAGAGAGGGGAAAGAGATGATAGGGGGAGAGAGAGGGTGTGTGTGTGTGTGTGTGTGTGTGTGTGTGTGTGTGTGTGTGTGTGTGTGTGTGTGTATGTGTGTGTGTGTATGTGCGTGTGTGTGTGTGTGTGTGTATGTGTATGTGTGTGTTTACTCACCAAGTTGTACTCACCTAGTTGAGGTTGCGGGGGTCGAGTCCGAGCTCCTGGCCCCGCCTCTTCACTGATCGCTACTAGGTCACTCTCCCTGAGCCGTGAGCTTTATCATACCTCTGCTTAAAGCTATGTATGGATCCTCCCTCCACTACATCGCTTCCCAAACTATTCCACTTACTGACTACTCTGTGGCTGTGTGTGTGTGTGTGTGTGTGTGTGTGTGTGTGCGTGTGTGTGTGTGTGTGTGTGTGTGTGTGTGTGTGTGTGTGTGTGTGTATGTGTATGTGTGTGTGTGTGTGTGTGTGTGTGTGTGTGTGTGTGTATGTGTGTGTGTGTGTATGTGCGTGTGTGTGTGTACTCACCTAGTTGTACTCACCTAGTTGAGGTTGCGGGGGTCGAGTCCGAGCTCCTGGCCCCGCCTCTTCACTGATCGCTACTAGGTCACTCTCCCTGAGCCGTGAGCTTTATCATACCTCTGCTTAAAGCTATGTATGGATCCTGCCTCCACTACATTGCTTCCCAAACTATTCCACTTACTGACTACTCTGTGGCTGTGTCTGTACTCACCTAGTTGTACTCACCTAGTTGAGGTTGCGGGGGTCGAGTCCGAGCTCCTGGCCCCGCCTCTTCACTGATCGCTACTAGGTCACTCTCCCTGAGCCGTGAGCTTTATCATACCTCTGCTTAAAGCTATGTATGGATCCTGCCTCCACTACATCGCTTCCCAAACTATTCCACTTACTGACTACTCTGTGGCTGAAGAAATACTTCCTAACATCCCTGTCATTCATCTGTGTCTTCAGCTTCCAACTGTGTCCCCTTGTTACTGTGTCCAATCTCTGGAACATCCTGTCTTTGTCCACCTTGTCAATTCCTCTCAGTATTTTGTATGTCGTTATCATGTCCCCCCTATCTCTCCTGTCCTCCAGTGTCGTCAGGTTGATTTCCCTTAACCTCTCCTCGTAGGACATACCTCTTAGCTCTGGGACTAGTCTTGTTGCAAACCTTTGCACTTTCTCTAGTTTCTTCACGTGCTTGGCTAGGTGTGGGTTCCAAACTGGTGCCGCATACTCCAATATGGGCCTAACATACACGGTGTACAGGGTCCTGAATGATTCCTTATTAAGATGTCGGAATGCTGTTCTGAGGTTTGCTAGGCGCCCATATGCTGCAGCAGTTATTTGGTTGATGTGCGCTTCAGGAGATGTGCCTGGTGTTATACTCACCCCAAGATCTTTTTCCTTGAGTGAGGTTTGTAGTCTCTGACCCCCTAGACTGTACTCCGTCTGCGGCCTTCTTTGCCCTTCCCCAATCTTCATGACTTTGCACTTGGTGGGATTGAACTCCAGGAGCCAATTGCTGGACCAGGTCTGCAGCCTGTCCAGATCCCTTTGTAGTTCTGCCTGGTCTTCGATCGAGTGTATTCTTCTCATCAGCTTCACGTCATCTGCAAACAGGGACACCTCAGAGTCTATTCCTTCCGTCATGTCGTTCACAAATACCAGAAACAGCACTGGTCCTAGAACTGACCCCTGCGGGACCCCGCTGGTCACAGGTGCCCACTCTGACACCTCGCCACGTACCATGACTCGCTGCTGTCTTCCTGACAAGTATTCCCTGATCCGTTGTAGTGCCTTCCCTGTTATCCCTGCTTGGTCCTCCAGTTTTTGCACCAATCTCTTGTGTGGAACTGTGTCAAACGCCTTCTTGCAGTCCAAGAAAATGCAATCCACCCACCCCTCTCTCTCTTGTCTTACTGCTGTCACCATGTCATAGAACTCCAGTAGGTTTGTGACACAGGATTTCCCGTCCCTGAAACCATGTTGGCTGCTGTTGATGAGATCATTCCTTTCTAGGTGTTCCACCACTCTTCTCCTGATAATCTTCTCCATGATTTTGCATACTATACATGTCAGTGACACTGGTCTGTAGTTTAATGCTTCATGTCTGTCTCCTTTTTTAAAGATTGGGACTACATTTGCTGTCTTCCATGCCTCAGGCAATCTCCCTGTTTCGATAGATGTATTGAATATTGTTGTTAGGGGTACACATAGCGCCTCTGCTCCCTCTCTCAATACCCATGGGGAGATGTTATCTGGCCCCATTGCCTTTGAGGTATCTAGCTCACTCAGAAGCCTCTTCACTTCTTCCTCGGTTGTGTGCACTGTGTCCAGCACTTGGTGGTGTGCCCCACCTCTCCGTCTTTCTGGAGTCCCTTCTGTCTCCTCTGTGAACACTTCTTTGAATCTCTTGTTGAGTTCTTCACATACTTCACGGTCATTTCTTGTTGTCTCTCCTCCTTCCTTCCTTAGCCTGATTACCTGGTCCTTGACTGTTGTTTTCCTCTTGATGTGGCTGTACAACAGTTTCGGGTCAGATTTGGCTTTCGCTGCTATGTCATTTTCATATTGTCTTTGGGCCTCCCTTCTTATCTGTGCATATTCGTTTCTGGCTCTACGACTGTTCTCCTTATTCTCCTGGGTCCTTTGCCTTCTATATTTCTTCCATTCCCTAGCACACTTGGTTTTTGCCTCCCTGCACCTTTGGGTAAACCATGGGCTCATCCTCCCTTTTTCATTATTCCTGTTACCCTTGGGTACAAACCTCTCATCAGCCTCCTTGCATTTTGTTGCTACATATTCCATCATCTCATTAACTGGCTTCCCTGCCAGTTCTCTGTCCCACTGAACCCCGTTCAGGTAGTTCCTCATTCCTGTGTAGTCCCCTTTCTTGTAGTTTGGCTTCATTCGTCCTGGCCTTCCTGCTTCTCCCTCCACTTGTAGCTCTACTGTGTATTCGAAGCTTAAAACCACATGGTCACTGGCCCCAAGGGGTCTTTCATATGTGATGTCCTCGATATCTGCACTACTCAAGGTGAATACTAAGTCCAGCCTTGCTGGTTCATCCTCTCCTCTCTCTCTTGTAGTGTCCCTTACGTGTTGGCACATGAAGTTTTCCAGTACCACCTCCATCATCTTAGCCCTCCATGTATCTTGGCCCCCATGTGGGTCCAAGTTCTCCCAATCGATCTCCTTGTGGTTAAAGTCACCCATGATCAGGAGCTTTGCCCTGCATGCATGAGCTCTTCTGGCCACTCTAGCCAGTGTGTCAACCATCGCTCTATTGCTCTCGTCGTACTCTTGCCTTGGCCTCCTGCTGTTCTGTGGTGGGTTATACATCACTGCTATTACCACCTTGGGACCTCCAGAGTGAAGTGTTCCCACT
Source organism: Cherax quadricarinatus (assembly GCF_038502225.1). Taxonomy (NCBI): domain Eukaryota; kingdom Metazoa; phylum Arthropoda; class Malacostraca; order Decapoda; family Parastacidae; genus Cherax; species Cherax quadricarinatus. Next base: position 36,687,780 of record NC_091318.1, read on the forward strand.
ATGTAATCACTTTCTTCTCCGCTGTCTCCTCTCTCCAGCTCATCAAAATTCCAGCGATTTTTGATCAGCAACGCCACTCCTCCACCCCCCCTGTTCCCTCTGTCTTTCCTCAGGATTTGGTATCCCGTTGGAAAGATGGCATCTGTTATCATACCTGTAAGCTTGGTTTCTGTGAGAGCTATGATGTCCGGTGATGCTTCTTTGACTCTTTCATGCCACTCCTCCCACTTATTTGTTATTCCATCAGCGTTTGTGTACCATACCTTCAGTTTCCTTTCCAACACTGTGGTTTGGGGGGCCTGTGAGGGTGGGAGACCTGGTGGCATACTGTGGGATTCTATAGCTCGGTGTTGGGTGGAGGCTGTGGGTATGGATTGTAGTGTGTGTTGGGATGGTGTGATAGGTTTTATGGTTCTGAGAGTAGTTGTGTGTGTGCTTGCCCTTGCTGTTCTGTTCTGCTCTGATTGACCTCAGCTGGTTCCATCCTTGTCTCCTTTCCTAGCTCCTTTC
>NC_091318.1:36690789-36720789 GCF_038502225.1 Cherax quadricarinatus
TGTGCCTGGTGTTATACTCACCCCAAGATCTTTTTCCTTGAGTGAGGTTTGTAGTCTCTGACCCCCTAGACTGTACTCCGTCTGCGGCCTTCTTTGCCCTTCCCCAATCTTCATGACTTTGCACTTGGTGGGATTGAACTCCAGGAGCCAATTGCTGGACCAGGTCTGCAGCCTGTCCAGATCCCTTTGTAGTTCTGCCTGGTCTTCGATCGAGTGAATTCTTCTCATCAACTTCACGTCATCTGCAAACAGGGACACCTCAGAGTCTATTCCTTCCGTCATGTCGTTCACAAATACCAGAAACAGCACTGGTCCTAGGACTGACCCCTGCGGGTCCCCGCTGGTCACAGGTGCCCACTCTGACACCTCGCCACGTACCATGACTCGCTGCTGTCTTCCTGACAAGTATTCCCTGATCCATTGTAGTGCCTTCCCTGATATCCCTGCTTGGTCCTCCAGTTTTTGCACCAATCTCTTGTGTGGAACTGTGTCAAACGCCTTCTTGCAGTCCAAGAAAATGCAATCCACCCACCCCTCTCTCTCTTGTCTTACTGCTGTCACCATGTCATAGAACTCCAGTAGGTTTGTGACACAGGATTTCCCGTCCCTGAAACCATGTTGGCTGCTGTTGATGAGATCATTCCTTTCTAGGTGTTCCACCACTCTTCTCCTGATAATCTTCTCCATGATTTTGCATACTATACATGTCAGTGACACTGGTCTGTAGTTTAATGCTTCACGTCTGTCTCCTTTTTTAAAGATTGGGACTACATTTGCTGTCTTCCATGCCTCAGGCAATCTCCCTGTTTCGATAGATGTACTGAATATTGTTGTTAGGGGTACACATAGCGCCTCTGCTCCCTCTCTCAATACCCATGGGGAGATGTTATCTGGCCCCATTGCCTTTGAGGTATCTAGCTCACTCAGAAGCCTCTTCACTTCTTCCTCGGTTGTGTGCACTGTGTCCAGCACTTGGTGGTGTGCCCCACCTCTCCGTCTTTCTGGAGTCCCTTCTGTCTCCTCTGTGAACACTTCTTTGAATCTCTTGTTGAGTTCTTCGCATACTTCACGGTCATTTCTTGTTGTCCCTCCCCCTTCCTTCCTTAGCCTGATTACCTGGTCCTTGACTGTTGTTTTCCTCCTGATGTGGCTGTACATCAGTTTCGGGTCAGATTTGGCTTTCGCTGCTACGTCATTTTCATATTGTCTTTGGGCCTCCCTTCTTATCTGTGCATATTCGTTTCTGGCTCTACGACTGTTCTCCTTATTCTCCTGGGTCCTTTGCCTTCTATATTTCTTCCATTCCCTAGCACACTTGGTTTTTGCCTCCCTGCACCTTTGGGTAAACCATGGGCTCATCCTGGCTTTTTCATTAATCCTGTTACCCTTGGGTACAAACCTCTCCTCAGCCTCCTTGCATTTTGTTGCTACATATTCCATCATCTCATTAACTGGCTTCCCTGCCAGTTCTCTGTCCCACTGAACCCCGTTCAGGTAGTTCCTCATTCCTGTGTAGTCCCCTTTCTTGTAGTTTGGCTTCATTCGTCCTGGCCTTCCTGCTTCTCCCTCCACTTGTAGCTCTACTGTGTATTCGAAGCTTAAAACCACATGGTCACTGGCCCCAAGGGGTCTTTCATATGTGATGTCCTCGATATCTGCACTACTCAAGGTGAATACTAAGTCCAGCCTTGCTGGTTCATCCTCTCCTCTCTCTCTTGTAGTGTCCCTTACGTGTTGGCACATGAAGTTTTCCAGTACCACCTCCATCATCTTAGCCCTCCATGTATCTTGGCCCCCATGTGGGTCCAAGTTCTCCCAATCGATCTCCTTGTGGTTAAAGTCACCCATGATCAGGAGCTTTGCCCTGCATGCATGAGCTCTTCTGGCCACTCTAGCCAGTGTGTCAACCATCGCTCTATTGCTCTCGTCGTACTCTTGCCTTGGCCTCCTGCTGTTCTGTGGTGGGTTATACATCACTGCTATTACCACCTTGGGACCTCCAGAGTGAAGTGTTCCCACTATGTAATCACTTTCTTCTCCGCTGTCTCCTCTCTCCAGCTCATCAAAATTCCCCCCCTGTTCCCTCTGTCTTTCCTCAGGATTTGGTATCCCGTTGGAAAGATGGCATCTGTGTGTGTGTGTGTGTGTGTGTGCGTGTGTGTGTGTGTGTGTGTGTGTGTGTGTGTGTGTGTGTGTTTGTGTGTGTATGTGTATGTGTGTGTGTGTGTGTGTGTGTGTGTGTGTGTGTGTATGTGTGTGTGTGTGTGTGTGTGTGTGTATGTGTACTCACCTCACCTATTTGTGGTTGCAGGGGTCGAGTCTTAGCTCCTGGCCCCGCCTGTTCACTGGTTGCTACTGGGTCCTCTCTCTCCCTGCTCCATGAGCTTTATCAAACCTCGTCTTAAAACTATGTATGGTTCCCGCCTCCACTAAGTCACTTTCTAGGCTATTCCACTGCCTAACAACTCTATGACTGAAGAAATACTTCCTAACATCCTTTTGATTATCTGTGTCTTCAACTTCCAATTGTGACCTCTTGTTTCTGTGTCCCCTCCCTGGAACATCCTGTGTTTGTTCACCTTGTCTATTCCGCTCAGTATTTTATATGTCGTTATCATGTCTCCCCTGACCCTCCTGTCCTCCAGTGTCGTCAGGCCGATTTCCCTTAACATTTCTTCGTAGGACATTCCCCTTAGCTCTGGAACTAACCTTGTCGCAAACTTTTGCACTTTCTCTAATTTCTTGACGTGCTTGATCAAGTGCGGGTTCCAAACAGGTGCTGCATACTCCAGTATAGGCCTGACGTACACGGTGTACAGTGTCTTGAACGATTCCTTACTAAGGTATCGGAACGCTGTTCTCAGGTTTGCCAGGCGCCCATATGCTGCAGCAGTTATCTGGTTGATGCGTGCTTCTGGAGACATGCTCCGTGTTATACTCACCCCAAGATCTTTCTCCTTGAGCGAGGTTTACAGTTTTTGGCCACCTAGCCTAGTGTGTGTGTCTGTGTGCGTGTGTGTGTGTACTCACCTATTTGTGGTTGCAGGAGTCGAGTCCCAGCTCCTGGCCCCGCCTCTTCACCGGTTGCTACTAGGCCCTCTCTCTCTCCCCGCTCCATGAGCTTTATCAAACCTCGTCTTAAAACTGTGTATGGTTCCTGCCTCCACTACGTCATTTTCTAGGCTTTTCCACTGCCTTACAACTCTATGACTGAAGAAATACTTCCTACTATCTCTCTGACTCATTTGTGTCTTCAACTTCCAATTGTGGCCTCTTGTTTCTGTGTCCCCTCCCTGGAACATCCTGTCTTTGTCCACCTTGTCTATTCCACGCAGTATTTTATATGTCGTTATCATGTCTCCCCTGACCCTCCTGTCCTCCAGTGTCGTCAGGCCGATTTCCCTTACTCTTTCTTCATAGGACATTCCCCTTAGCTCTGGAACTAACCTTGTGGCAAACCTTTGTACTTTCTCTAGTTTCTTGACGTGCTTTATCAAGTGCGGGTTCCAAACAGGTGCTGCATACTCCAGTATGGGCCTGACATACACGGTGTACAGTGTCTTGAATGATTCCTTACTAAGGTATCGGAATGCTGTTCTCAGGTTTTCCAGGCGCCCATATCCTGCAGCAGTTATCTGACTGATGTGTGCTTCCGGAGACATGCTCGGTGTTATACTCACCCCAAGATCTTTCTCCTTGAGTGAGGTTTGCAGTCTTTGGCCACCTAGCCTATACTCTGTCTGTGGTCTTCTGTGCCCTTCCCCTATCTTCATGACTTTGCATTTGGCAGGATTAAATTCGAGAAGCCATTTGCTGGACCAGGTGTCCAGTCTGTCCAGATCTCTTTGAAGTCCTGCCTGGTCCTCATCAGATTTAATTCTCCTCATTAACTTCACATCATCTGCAAACAGGGACACTTCTGAGTCTAACCCTTCCGTCATGTCGTTCACATATACCAAAAATAGCACTGGTCCTAGGACCGACCCCTGTGAGACCCCGCTCGTCACAGGTGCCCACTGTGATACATCATTACGTACCATGACTCGTTGTTGCCTCCCTGTCAGGTATTCTCTGATCCATTGCAGTGCCCTTCCTGTTATATGCGCCTGATGCTCTAGCTTCTGCACTAATCTCTTGTGAGGAACTGTGTCAAAGGCCTTCTTGCAGTCCAAGAAGATGCAATCAACCCACTCCTCTCTCTCGAGTCTTACTTCTGTTATTTTATCATAAAACTCCAGAAGGTTTGTGACACAGGATTTGCCTTCCGTGAATCCGTGCTGGTTGGCATTTATACTCCTGTTCCGTTCCAGGTGCTCCACCACTCTCCTCCTGATAATCTTCTCCATAATTTTGCATACTATACACGTCAATGACACAGGTCTATAGTTTAGTGCCTCTTTTCTGTCTCCTTTTTTAAAAATGGGAACTACATTTGCCGTCTTCCATACCTCAGGTAGTTGCCCAGTTTCCAGGGATGTGTTGAAGATTGTGGTAAGTGGCACGCACAACATATCTGCTCCCTCTCTAAGGACCCACGGGGAGATGTTGTCCGGTCCCATTGCCTTTGAGGTATCGATGTCCCTTAGCAGTTTCTTCACCTCCTCCTCATCTGTATGTATGTCGTCCAACACTTGTTGGTGTATTCCTTGCTGGTGTCCCCATCTGGTCTGTCCCCCCAGAGTCCTTCCTGTCTCTACTGTAAATACTTCCTTAAATCTCGTGTTGAGCTCCTCACATACCTCTTGATCGTTTCTTGTGAGTTCTCCACCTTCTTTCCTCAGCCTTATCACCTGGTCCTTGACTGTTGTCTTCCTCCTAATGTGGCTATACAGCAGTTTCGGGTCAGATTTGACTTTCGATGCTATGTCGTTTTCATACTGTCGCTGGGCCTCCCTCCTTATCTGTGCATACTCGTTTCTGGCTCTTCTACTAATCTCCTTGTTTTCCTGGGTCCTATGCCTCCTGTACCTTTTCCATTCTCTGTTGCACTTAGTTTTTTCCTCCCTACACCTTCGGGTAAACCAAGGACTCGTTTTGGTCTTCCTATTATTTCTGTTTCCCTTGGGAACAAAACTTTCCTCTGCCTCCTTGCACCTTGTTGCCACATATTCCATCATCTCGTTTACTGATTTTCCTACCATTTCTCTGTCCCACTGAACCTCCTGCAGGAAGTTTCTCATACCTGTGTAGTCCCCCCTTTTATAGTTTGGCTTGTCCCCTTCAGTTCCTGTTACCTTCTCCACTTGTAACTCTACTATATAGTCAAAACTCAGAACCACATGATCACTAGCTCCAAGGGGCCTCTCGTAAGTGATGTCCTCAATGTCTGAACTGCTCAGGGTGAACACAAGATCCAGTCTTGCTGGCTCATCCTCCCCTCTCTCTCTCTGGTTGTGTCCCTGACATGTTGATGCATGAGGTTTTCAAGTACCACATCCATCATCTTGGCTCTCCATGTTTCGGGACCCCCATGTGGCTCCAGGTTTTCCCAGTCGATCTCCCTGTGGTTGAAATCGCCCATTACCAGTAACTTTGCTCTGCTCGAGTGAGCTCTTCTTGCCACCTCAGCCAGTGTGTCCACCATCACCCTGTTGTTTTCTTCGTACTCCTTTCTTGGCCTCCTGCAGTTCTGTAGTGGGTTATACATCACTCCAATGACTACTTTATGTTCTCCGGACTGAATTGTACCTACAATGTAGTCTCTTTCTCCAATCATGTCCATGCCTTCCATTTCCTCTAATCCCCATCGGTGTTTTATGAGCAGTGCAACCCCTCCATCCGCGTTTGTGTACCAAACCTTTAGTTTCTTTTCTATCATTGTGGTCATGCAAGAATATTGGGGTTGGGGGAGCGAGAGCCTTGGTGGGGGCCTATATGGGGCTGTGGTGTAGGTGGGGTTTGTGTTGGTGGGGGTGGGGTCAGAATGCCCATAAGGGACAGCTGTTGGGGTGAGGTTTGTGATATGGGGGTTGGTGGCAGAGGGAACAGTGAGTGGGTTGTAGTATAGGTTGCTCAGTTGCATTGGGAATGTCGCGGGTGGAGTCTTTTGGTGGGAGATTCTGTGGGGTGTGTTTGCCCTTCCTCCTGTGTCTGGGTCCTGCTCATTTTCATTGCTTCTCGTTCCTCCTTGCGTCTCTGTACCCTCTCTTTCAATGTAGTCCTTTCTTCTTGTGTTCTGTCGCGGTCGAGGTATACTCTCTGGTACCCCTCTTTGTCCCTCAGTCTTGCTTTCTCTTGCAGAATCCTGGTTCGAACTGATTCTTCCTTGAAAGTTACTCTGACAGGCCGTATCCTTCCACTCGCAAACCACCCAATTCTCTGAAAATTTGTCACCTGGGTCATATTGCCCTCCCCTATTGTTTTCATGATGCCTTCAATCATTTTTTTCTCCTCCTGTTTTATTTCTTCAAAGTTGGCCCCCTTGGCTTCTTGGAGCCCGTACACAAAAACTGACCTCGCCCTTTCCTCCTCCCACTGAGTCTCCATCTGCTTCCTCTGAGGCACTTTATTTCCTTCCATTGACATGTTCTTGCCTTCAGTCCCTGTCATATCTGAAACTTCTATTCTCAGTGAACTGTCTTTCCTGACTAGCTGTCCCTTGCTACTGCAGTTGGCTGTTAGAATCTCTGCATATAGCAAACCTTCATTGTCTTCGGACCTGTCGTTTGATCTTAGTGTGCTCATCGTCTTTTCCCTGGCCCCACGTGGGTCTGATAGGGCCTTCGTGTACGGCATGTCTCCGTTGTTGCTTACCATCCCCTTGTCTGCGCCTGACTTTGAATTTCCTGATGTCACATCTGAATTGTCATTTGTCTCTCTAATCTGTTTCAGGCTTTGCAGTTTCTCTTCTAAGCACTGTATCCTAGCTTCTGCTGCTAAGACCTGTACTTCCCACTTCCTGCACTCTTCAGCTATCCGCTCCTCCATTTTCTTACCAAGCTCTTCTATCTTCCTTCCCCACTCTTCCTCCCTTTTTTGGAGCTCTAACTCCCAGTCTTTCCTCCCTGGTTCGTCTACCAGATCTCTGGTTTTCCGTCCTCTAAGGCCACCCATTTTTTTTTTTTTTTTTTGTGTGTGTGTGTGTGTTTTGTGTGTGTGTGTGTGTTGTGTGTGTGTGTGTGTGCATGTTGTGTATATATATATATATATATATATATATATATATATATATATATATATATATATATATATATATATATATAATGTGTGTGTGTGTGTGTGTGTGTAAGTATGTGCTAGTGGGATGTATAAGGTAAACTAAGTCTCGTTACATTACATAAAATTCCTATAACATATACCTCATACTGCCATCGTATTTCTTAGAATATAGTGATATTATATTTTGATTTCGTAAACAAACTGAATGAACATCTAATTCCTAGAAAAAGAGAGAAAGAGAGAGAGGTGGTCAGTAGGGAAGGGGGGGGGGGTGAACTGAAGAACACCTGCACCTTAGAGCGTAACACACTTAACCATCTCAAAGAATTTCATAATGCCTTGTCTTCATGGATGTTGTCACAGTTACTCTTTGCTGATGACACTGCTTTTGGGAGATTCTGAAGGGAAGTTGCGGAGGTTGGTTGATGAGTTTGGTAGAGTATGTAAAAGAAGGAAATTAAAAATGAATATTGGAAAGAGTTAGGTGATGAGGTTAACAAAAAAAATTAGAAACGGAAGATTGGATATCAAACTGGAGGGAGAGAGTATGGAGGAGGTGAGTGCATTCATGTATATGGGAGTGGACGTGTCAGCAGATGGGTGTATGAAAGATGAGGTAAATCATAGAGTTGACGAGGGGAAAAAGGTGAGTGGTGCACTGAGGAGTCTGTCGAGACAAAGAACATTATCACGAAAGAAAAGAGGGGAGTGTATTACAGAATAGTTATACCAACGCTCTTCTATGGGTGTGAGGCATGGATTGTGAATGTTGCAACAAGGAGAAGGCTGGAGGCAGTGGAGATGTTATATCTGAGGGCAATGTGTGGTGTGAATATAATGCAGAGAATCCATAGTCTGGAGATTAGTAGGAGGTGTGGGATTACAAAAGATATTATCCAGTGGGCTGATGAGGGGTTATTGAGATGGTTTAGACAGGTAGAGAAGGTGGAATTAATAGAATGACTTTGAGAGTGCATAAATCTGTAATGGAGGGAAGGCGGGGTAGGGGTCGGCCTAGGAATCGTTGGAGGGAGAGAGTAAAGAAGGTTTTTTGTTCGAGGGGCTTGGACTTCCAGCAAGAAGCACGAGTGTGTTAGACAGGAGCAAATGGAGACAAATGGTTTTTAGGACTTGAAGTTGGAGTGTAAACAAGGTAACATTTACGAGGGGATTCAGGGAAACCGGCAGGCCGGACTTGAGTCCTGGAGATGGGAAGTACAGTACTGGCACTCTGAAGGAGGGGTGTTAATGTTGAAATTTTATGAATGTAGCGTAAGCATGCCTCTGGCAAGACAGTGATGGAGTGAATGATGAGAGCTTTTCTTTTTCGGGCCACCCTGCCTTGGTGGGAAACGGCCGTTGTATTAAAAAAAATTCTTCATGGAATCTGACCTATGTCACAGGTGCTGTGATGAATCGGCTCTCATCACTACCAACACTATGACCAATACAGTTTTATAATTTAGAATAAAACCATACCATACACCTGCAGATGTTGCAGGTGTATGGTATAGGAGGTAGGTTACTGAAAGCAGTGAAGAGTTTTTACGAGGATAGTGAGGCTCAGGTTAGAGTATGTAGGAAAGAGGGAGATTATTTCCCAGTAAAAGTAGACCTTAGACAAGAATTTGTCATGTCACCGTGGTGATTACACAGCAACACAGTAAATGACCACATGACCTGTCTTTGTAATACTCATTTGTACTAAATTGTTATCTGTTTTACAATAATTTTTATACCACTGAATATATCATTGCTTAGTTAATCTTAAGTTAATTTTAAGCCCGCCCATGATGCTCTGCAAACAAAGGGCTTTGGCATGTTGCACTTTAAAAATTGTATTCCTTGTACTTCTCTTTTTCATGTTCAAATTAATTAAATAAATAAATAAATAAATAAATAAATACCGATTGTACAGCAATGCAAGCAACCATACGACCTGTTTTTGTAATACTCATTTGTGCTTAATTGTTATCTGTTTACAATGATGTTTTACCACTGAATACTTCATTGCTTAGTTAATCTTATAATCCTGCCCGTAATGCTATGCATTCAAGTGGCTTTGGCATGCTGCATTTAACTGTATTCTTTTGTACTTCTCTGTATCATGTTCAAATTAATAAATAAATAAATAAATAAATAAAAATTTATAGATGGGGTTGAAATAGAAGTGAATGCGAGGGTCTTGGCAAGAGGTGTGGAGTTAAAAGATAAAGAATCAAACACAAAGTGGGAGTTGTCACAGTTGCTCTTTGCTGATGACACTGTGCTCTTGGGAGATTCTGAAGAGAAGTTGCAGAGATTGGTGGATGAATTTGGTACGGTATGTAAAAGAAGGAAATTAAAAGTGGATATAGGAAAGAGTAAGGTTATGAGGTTAACAAAAAGATTAGGTAACGAAAGATTGGATATCATATTGGAGGGAGAGAGTATGGAGGAGGTGAATGTATTCATATATTTAGGAGTGGACGTATCAGCAGATGGGACTATGAAGGATGAGGTGAATCATAGAATTGATGAGGGGAAAAGAGTGAGTGGTGCACTTAGGAGTCTGTGAAAACAAAGAAATTTATCAGTGGAAGCAAAGAAGAGAATGTATGAGAGTATAGTTGTACCAACACTCTTGTATGTGCGTGAAGCATGGGTGATGAATGTTGCAACGAGGAGAAGGCTGGAGGCAGTGGAGATGTCATGTCTGAGGGCAATGTGTGGTGTGAATATAATGCAGAGAATTCGTAGTTTGGAAATTAGGAAAAGGTGTGGGATTACCATAACTAATATCCAGAGAGCTGAGGAGGGGTTGTTGAGATGGTTCGGACATGTAGAGAGGGTGGAACGAATAGAATGACTTTGAGAGTGCATAAATCTGTAATGGAGAGAAGGCGGGGTAAGGGTCGGCCTAGGAAAGGTTGGAGGGAGGGCGTAAGGAGGTTTTGTGTGCAAGGAGCTTGGACTTCCAGCAAGCGTGCGTTAGCGTGTTAGACAGGAGCAAATGGAGACAAATGGTGTTTAGGACTTGAAGTGCTGTTGTAGTGTAAACAAGGTAATATTTAGGAGGGATTTCAGGGAAACCGGCAGGCCGGACTTCAGTCCTGGAGATGGGAAGTACAGTGCCTGCACTCTGAAAGACATCCATGAGTGTATAAATCTGTAGTGGAGGAAAGGCGGAGTAGGGGGTCGGTCTAGGAAGGGTTGGAGGGAGGGAGGTTTGTGTGCGAGGGGCTTGGACTTGCAGCAAGCGTGCGTGAGCGTATTTGATAGGAGTGAATGGAAACAAATTGTTTTTAATACTTGAGGTGCTGTTGGAGTGTGAGCAAAGTAACATTTATGAAGGGTTTCAGGGAAACCGGCAGGCCGGACTTGAGTCCTGGAGATGGGAAGTACAGTGCCTGCACTCTGAAGGAAGGGTGTTAATGTTGCAGTTTTATAACTGTAGTGTAAAGCACCCTTCTGGCAAGGTGAATGATGATGAAAGTTTTTCTTTTTCGGGCCACCCTGCCTTTGTGGGAATCGGCCGATGTGTTAATAAAAAAAAAAAATTCCGAGCCAGGACACAGCCGTCTCCTAGCCCCGTCCTCCACCCTGTGCACCAACTAACCTGACTCATAATTTAAACTAAGTTTTGTATTCTTTGTAGTGGATTAAAAAGCAATTGGTTGGTAAAAATTGTCATTAATAAACGTCCCAGTTACTGCATCTGTCAAACATTCTTGTCTGTGTTAATCACCACTTGTTACCTCAGAGAGAAAGAGTGAGAGAGGGAAAAATAGAAAGTGAAAGAGGGAAAGAGAGAGGAAATTAAAATTAGATAATATGAGTATCTGTTTTAATTTTCTTCGTTTCCGAGAATAATCAGATTAATTTACTTTCCCTTGCGTACTCGCTGTCAGGTCCTTAGCTATAACACAGCAGCCCAGTATTACAGTATTCGACATCTCACCTGCCAATCATTGCCTGTTTTACATAGCTAATTGCGTGGACACAAGTATTCAATTATACTAAGTAAAGACTGTTTAATACGTTGACTGAGTTATGTCTCCATCACCTCTATTTTTTTTCATCTGTGTGGCCAACGGTCCGTGAATTAGAGGGAAGTTGAGAAGAGAAACGAACAAATATAATCAAGGTCAAATAATTTTAACGAAGGTCAGTGATTTATTATTTTACATTTCTTCATTATCATTCAGTAGGTGAACCTTGCTTTTTTTTTTACACAAATAAATTTTACAAAGAGCTGTTATCCTACCTCAGCTCATTTCATTATCTTAGGTATACTACCACCTCTCAGGACGCCACCCACAAGAGAAGGCTAGCACCTAGGTACCTACTTACTGTTAGATGAACAGGGTTAGCAGGTGTAAGAAAATATGCTCAACATTTCCACCCGGCCAGGGGATTGAACCACGATCGGTATGTGAGCTTAGTGCGCTACCATCCAAGCCACCTTAAGGAATACAGAGCATTACTTGAAGTAAGAGGGATGAACCTCAACACAATTCAGATAATGAGAGAAACATAGTTTGCAAGGCGCACCGTTATGAATACACAAGTCACCGGTTGGGACTTTGGCAAGCGACTTACCGTATTTTGCTGCTGGGTGTCAGAGCCGCCAGCACTAACGGAATTGTTGGTGAGTGTATCTTACCGTAAATTTGCCATGTCCTAATTAAACGGTAGTCATGAGCTCAGGGCCGTGGAACTTTAATTTGGTAATATTGCTCGAGCACTAGCTTTGCCCTTCATGCAGGATGGTTAATATGAGGTCCGTGGTTCGATCCTCGGTACGGGTGAAAATATTAGGTTGTGTGTCCTTAACACATCTGTTGTCCCTGCTCACCTAGCAGTAAACAGGTACCTGGGTGTTAGCCGACTGGTGTGGGTTGCATCCTGGGGATAGTATTAACCTAATTTACCCGAAATGCTCTGCATAACGAGGAGCTTTCTATAAAGTGTGTTACTGATGTCAGCTATGGTCTGTTTGAGTTGTATCATATACTTGTAGAAATAAAGAACAGTATTATTATTATTCTTTGAGGCAGGGTTTTCGTTTATTATTTTCTGAAAATACTGTCTATGCAGTGCGTAACTGTCAGTTTGCTATCCAGCCGTAAACGCGGAGTACATACCGTTGTTCGAGTCCCTCGAAATTGAACTCTTCAGGAGTTGCCGGTCCAGCAGCCCTGACACTCATTGATGTCTCGCGAGAGAGAGTGCACTAGCAACAGAGGGAAGCTGAGGGAAGGCAGTCAGAGGATGCTCAAAAAACTCTAATCCCAGCTGCATGCCTCTTCACAGTTCATGTCACATCCCAAACGGCAGAAGTGTCTCTCTCGGTGCCATACGCACACTCCACTGATAAGATTTCAGACCTCAAATGACCTCCAATAAATATGTGAACACTTAATTGCCTCTGCGACTTCCCAAACTGCTGCTCAGTAATATACTACTGTTGCTACTCCTATGTTAACTCCGGTCCCACGGTAAAACAGTTCATGCTCTTATGACCTTATGTTCGAGTCACAAATATTTATATCTTTAAAGTTATTGCGGTCACTATGTTAGAAATTCATAGTCTATATTAACCTAGAAATAAAGAGCAACTAAGATACCTTATTTAGGCAATCATTTTTATGTATTATTATTATTATTATAATCAAGGGGAAGCGCTAAACCCGGAGGATTATACAGCGCCTGGGGAGGGATGTGGAAGGCATTCAGGCTTAATTCAAGGAACTGGAGCACAGATCCAATTTCCTAAATCAAGAGCCCCTCACCAACATCAAGGAACCTTCCTTGAGGGGCATTTTTATGTAGACTTTCTACTTCAATTTATTTTTTTTTTATGAAAACTTATTCTTTGATTTACGTAGTGTTGTAAAAATATTCATGGAAAGTTTTGAACATTGCCAAAGATCTGTAGACAATAATTTGACATATATTTACATTTTCAATAGATAAAATATTGAACTTCTCAAGGTTGCACAAACTATATATCGTTAGATTATTTGCAAATACATATCACCCGTTTCAATTTCATCTTAATATTAGCATAGTGATGTAAAAGATATTTTAAAAGTAATTAAATTCTTTTCCCCTGAGACGGCATCCTTAATCCTGGCTAAATTTCCCTCATGTCTTAGTTTCTGCAGACTGGCATTTACTTTGATCAGCGATCTTATTAAAGAGACGGCCAAGAAAGCCAGCGCAAATATGTCCCTGATACAAGGAAATCTAAAGGGAATGTCCCACTGACTGAAAACCAGAGCGACTCGTCAAATGAAACAAAGCCCCAGTGGGTTCACCTGTGATGGAATCGAAGCCAGCGATAATACATATGAAAATAATGATCTTCTTCTGGTACAAAAAAATAGCTCGATTCTGTTGAGGTGGAGGAAAATATTTTCTCTGAAATTAAATAGCTAAGACAGGTTTCTTATTGGAGAATACCCTCGTCGGTCCTCTACCCGTCGGTTCTCTGCCCGTCCGTCCTCTACCCGTCGGTTCTCTACCCGTCGGTCCTCTACCCATCGGTCCTCTACCCGTCGGTTCTCTGCCCGTCGGTCCTCTACCCATCGGTCCTCTACCCGTCGGTCCTCTACCCATCGGTTCTCTACCCGTCGGTCCTCTACCCGTCGGTCCTCTACCCGTCGGTCCTCTACCCGTCGGTCCTCTACCCGTCGGTTCTCTACCCGTCGGTCCTCTACCCGTCGGTTCTCTACCCGTCGGTCCTCTACCCGTCGGTTCTCTACCCGTCGGTCCTCTACCCGTCAGTCCTCTACCCGTAGGACCTCTACCCGTAGATCCTCTACCCGTCGGTTCTCTACCCGTCGGTCCTCTACCCGTCGGTCCTCTACCCGTCGGTCCTCTACCCGTAAGTCCTCTACCCGTAGGACCTCTACCCGTAGGTCCTCTACCCGTCGGTTCTCTACCCGTCGGTCCTCTACCCGAAGGTCCTCTACCCGTCGCTCCTCTACCCGTCGGTCCTCTACCCGTAGGTCCTCTACCCGTCGGTCCTCTACCCGTCGGTCCTCTACCCGTCGGTCCTCTACCCGTCGGTCCTCTACCCGTCGGTCCTCTACCCGTCAGTCCTCTACCCGTAGGACCTCTACCCGTCGGTCCTCTACCCGTCGGTACTCTACCCGTCGGTCCTCTACCCGTCGGTCCTCTACCCGTCGGTCCTCTACCCGTCGGTCCTCTACCCGTAGGTCCTCTACCCGTCGGTCCTCTACCCGTCGGTCCTCTACCCGTAGGTCCTCTACCCGTCGGTCCTCTACCCGTCGGTCCTCTACCCGTCGGTCCTCTACCCGTCGGTTCTCTACCCGTCGGTCCTCTACCCGTCGGTTCTCTACCCCTCGGTCCTCTACCCGTCAGTCCTCTACCCGTAGGACCTCTACCCGTAGGTCCTCTACCCGTCGGTTCTCTACCCGTCGGTCCTCTACCCGTCGGTCCTCTACCCGTCGGTCCTCTACCCGTCAGTCCTCTACCCGTAGGACCTCTACCCGTAGGTCCTCTACCCGTCGGTTCTCTACCCGTCGGTCCTCTACCCGTAGGTCCTCTACCCGTCGGTCCTCTACCCGTCGGTCCTCTACCCGTCGGTCGTCTACCCGTCGGTCCTCTACCCGTAGGTCCTCTACCCGTCGGTCCTCTACCCGTAGGTCCTCTACCCGTCGGTCCTCTACCCGTCGGTCCTCTACCCGTAGGTCCTCTACCCGTCGGTCCTCTACCCGTCGGTCCTCTACCCGTAGGTCCTCTACCCGTCGGTCCTCTACCCGTAGGTCCTCTACCCGTCGGTCTTCTACCCGTCGGTCCTCTACCCGTAGGTCCTCTACCCGTCGGTCTTCTACCCGTCGGTCCTCTACCCGTCGGTCCTCTACCCGTAGGTCCTCTACCCGTCGGTCTTCTACCCGTCGGTCCTCTACCCGTCGGTCCTCTACCCGTAGGTCCTCTACCCGTCGGTCTTCTACCCGTCGGTCCTCTACCCGTAGGTCCTCTACCCGTCGGTCTTCTACCCGTCGGTCCTCTACCCGTAGGTCCTCTACCCGTCGGTCTTCTACCCGTCGGTCCTCTACCCGTCGGTCCTCTACCCGTAGGTCCTCTACCCGTCGGTCTTCTACCCGTCGGTCCTCTACCCGTAGGTCCTCTACCCGTCGGTCTTCTACCCGTCGGTCCTCTACCCGTCGGTCCTCTACCCGTAGGTCCTCTACCCGTCGGTCTTCTACCCGTCGGTCCTCTACCCGTAGGTCCTCTACCCGTCGGTCTTCTACCCGTCGGTCCTCTACCCGTAGGTCCTCTACCCGTCGGTCTTCTACCCGTCGGTCCTCTACCCGTAGGTCCTCTACCCGTCGGTCTTCTACCCGTCGGTCCTCTACCCGTCGGTCCTCTACCCGTAGGTCCTCTACCCGTCGGTCTTCTACCCGTCGGTCCTCTACCCGTAGGTCCTCTACCCGTCGGTCTTCTACCCGTCGGTCCTCTACCCGTAGGTCCTCTACCCGTCGGTCTTCTACCCGTCGGTCCTCTACCCGTCGGTCCTCTACCCGTAGGTCCTCTACCCGTAGGTCCTCTACCCGTCGGTCCTCTACCCGTAGGTCCTCTACCCGTCGGTCTTCTACCCGTCGGTCCTCTACTCGCCAGCTTCCAGCTCTCTGTGACTGGCGTCATGGCGCGAGACTTACTCAAGCAGCTTCCAGCAACTAACTAGTCCTGAGCTAATATAATTTGTTTTATTAAATCATTATATACGATAATGTTTAGCAGTCCACTCCTCTTAGTCGTCTACTGTAAATCGTAAAAAAACATTAATGTCCTATTTATAGCTGATCGTGGTTTGTTGCTGGCTGAAAGGAAGAATATATTTTGAAAAAAAAAAAGCAATTGGTGTTATAATATCAATTATTTCCTTTTGCTGTTGAATTAAAAATTGAATTCACAAAAGAGGAAGACCTCGATTCAAATTTTATGAAATCCAGCATAGCAAGTACAGGACGACTAAGTTAACTGGATGAGTTCCTGTCACCGAGCTATCCGATAGAGATATCTTCATATTCCATATTCCACCATCTCTACCTCAGTGCTAGCAAAAAGAATAATAAAGTGTGGTGCAAATATCTAATGCAGATATTTATCAACGTTAAAAATTTGAAACCATTCAGAAAAGGTATTCACTACTTATCACATAGAAACTAATAAACATTTTTTTTCAATAAAAATGGCAAATTGAGATTTACAAGGGACAAAACTAATAGGAATCTTTCACTAAACAGAATACACCAGCTTTGAAAGTTTAAAACCAGTTAGAAGTATTTTTCAGCTATTTTGCACAGATCATTATCTCAAAAAATAACAATAACTTCATAAATCCCAGAATTTCAGCTTCTGTAACTTCAGAAAAAGTTTCAAAGTAGCATTTACACATCTGAAAAAAAATTCTCTAAGTGTAACAATGTTCAAAATTTGAAGTAGATCAAAAGAGACATTCTCTAGTTAGTACACAGAAACAAATGCGTTAAATAAAATTTCCAAATCAAAATTTACACAGCTCAAAATCAATGCAAACCATCTTCCACGGTAAAAAAAAAAAATCATTTCGGCTGAAAGTTTGAAGCCTGTCATAAGAGGCATTCTTCAGTTATCACAAAGAATCCATCCACTTGAAGATTATTAATGTTTTAGTAACTAGATAAACTTACGAAACAAATCCTCAACACACAAGGTACACTATCATCCTATTATAGATGCAGCAGCAGACAGTAAGCACTGAAGTCATTAGAAAATGTATACTCACAGAATTTCACGGGAAAAATTCCACAAACTTTTAAAACTAAATTAAAAAACTGCCTATTACACACATGAATAACAATCCCAACCTTCATCTGATTAAAGTTGACCTAACAAACCAAAATCAGAAACCAAAATCAGGAGGATTGAGAAAGTGGCACTTTTGCCAACCCAAAACTTTCATGAATCTTCCTCCTAGTTACTAGGGCAGATCAAAAATTTTTAAGTCCCTAACAAAGATACAACAGAACTATATTGAACAATGATCACTCCTTACTTCTCGATATAACCATAAAGCCTATTTAGGCACTTATCCCAACATATTACCAGAATGTATATGATTATTCGTCGCTCAACCCTTGGGACGAGCGGACGTGAGCTGAGCCTGACCCCTACTGACAGCTGGTGAAAGCTTGGGTTTCACAAAATGGCACAGCAGGGTCGTCGTGGTGTAAACACAGCTTGTATAGAAGTGGTGCATGGGGCTGTGTCTGCCCAAACTGCTCAGGTTTTACTACCTGCTATAATCCGGGACACCGATGATATAGCGAACGAAGAGTTGCATGGTGTAGCGGTGCATACAAAATTTTCGTCAAACTTCGCAACGCTAGTGTCTATGAGAAGATGGTGGCCAGGTGCCAGGATAGTTGTACTGCTGTAAATTCTGCCGTGACTGTGCGACTACACGACGTGTCCTGTTATTATACGTGGATCAAGATAAGAAATGTGCCTTCTAAAGCTGATGAGTCGGGCCTACGAACTGTTTTTGAAAGATATGGAATGGTTCACATAGCTACGATGGGGAAAAGGATGGAAGGAACTTATGCTGGACTACCTGAGGGAACGTTCACTTTAAAAATGACATTGCGACATACTATTTCATTCTATGAAATATTTGAAGACTTCAGGACTCAAGTGATGGTCACTTATGCAGGGCAACGTCGCACTTGTCGAGTGTGCGGAGCCTATGCTCACATTGCGGCGCAGTGTGGGAGTCGGCAGGGTACTAAGGAGGCTGGACGTCACACGAGGACCCAGTTGTCCTGGAGAAGATGGCTGGGTCGAAGAAGGAAACGATTTCGCCGAGCCCAGCTTGGAGTGTGGAGGTGGACGAGTCGGAGTTGCTTGAGGATGCCTGTGTGACTCTTCCGGGGAATCCGCGCTCGTCGGAGCTGGAACCTGAGGATGTGGGAGGAATGACACCTGAAGAAGCTCAAGATGCAGAGGCCACGATCGATATGGTGCTGCATAACCTGTTGGGCACCCCAGGCGGGGTGTCAGTGGAGGGACCTGTAGTTAACCTCGAGTCTGCTGTTGGCCGGGGAGATGCGGAGGGAGGAATGAAAGAGGAAGGAGTAGCCGCTGCTGTGAGGATCTATACTGTGGAGGTGGACATGCATACTGATGGCCTCCAGAAGGTAGTAATGGAGGAGTAAAGCGAGTCAAGGAAGAGAGTGGCTGCTCTATCTGATACAGAATATGTGCTAACATCAGCACAACGTTCTGGTAAAAAGGTTTCAGCGAACGGAGCGAGGAGTGGTTCTGGAGGATCCAAAGAACCGAGACCTGTGAAAGACGGTTCTTGGGGGTCGGGTGGTGTTCGAGGGGGTAATCAAAGAAAAGTAGATTGAGGTGTGCCAGTGCCTAAAGGGAAACCTCTCATGTCGGTTTCAAGAGTCTAACTGTAAATATTAATGGTTTGCGAGATAAGATGAAGTGTAAATGGTTCAGTGAGTTTTTAGTAAGGTATACTGTAGACGTTGTGTTTGTGCAATAACACAATCACAAACCAAGATGTATGTTGGTGATTGAGGGGTATAATGTTTTTGTGGCACACTCAATGAGATTGAAAGGGGGTGTAGCTATATTGCTGTGGGAGACTAGCCCATTTGTTGTGCATCATAGTGAAGAGGGCGGTGAGGGGAGGGTTTTAGGGTGGATTGGTTGTGGGGGAGGGATAGGGTGGCCTTTGTGTGTGTTTATGGTTCGGTGGAGGGGGATGGTAGAGTTAAGAACAAATTTGTGAGGGATGTTTTGGTGTATCACCTGCGGTCTCTTCCTGCGGTTGCAGTAATGGGAGGTGATCAGAACTGTGTGATATGTTATAGGGATGTGGAAAAGAGGGGGATGGGTATTGTTCAGTTGTTTTGGGGATCTGTTAACAGGGGTAGGGTTGGTAGATGGTGGAGGGGTGCTGCATGGGAGGTAGAACACACCTTTGTGCTGCAGTGGTATGCTGCAAAGCTGGATCGGTTAAACGTTACTGAGAAGGCGGAGGTTCGGAGAGTGTGTTGGATGTGTTTTTTTCAGACCATAAGGGAGTTTTGGTGGAATTGGAGTATGGGAGTTACTGGAAATTGAATGTCCAGTTGCTTAATGATGTGGGAAGAGTTATGGCCTGGGGGGAGTGTGGAGGGGGATGTGCTGAGTTGGAGGGATACAGTAGCAAAAAGGAGGATCCGGGAATTCTATGTTTGACAGGGGAGGCATGAGAATCAGTTAGCCTATGGGCTTATCAGGTATCTTGAGGGGCAGTTAAGGGATTGTTACAGAAGAAGGGGAGGGAGTGCAGGATACCATGTGGTGGAAATAGAGGGGTTGAAAGACAGTATCAGGGGTATTGCAAAATGAAAGATTCGATGCAGCAAGGGTGCTGGGGGGAGTTAGAGGAGGTGGTATGGGGTGACAGGCCATCCGCGTGTGTCTTTTGAGGGCAGAGGCGTCAGCGCATGGCAACAGAAATGGTGGGGTTGCATATGCATGAGGAGGTGGAGGGGTATAGGGAGGGGCAAGAGTTGGTCATGATGGAGGGTATGGGAGGGTATGTGGATGCATGGTATGGGTCATATATGGGAAGTGTTGGTATGTGGGAAGAGGTTTTATGGGATATGGGAGGTTGGGTGCTTGAAAGGGGGGACAGGGAGACGTTAGGTGGAAATATCATGGAGGAGGAGGTCTGGACGGCACTGATGGGCATGAGTAGGGGTAAGGTGCATGGGACAGATGGGCTGGGACAGATGGGCTGCCGAGTGACTTCTATGTGCAGCACTGGGGTGTGTTAATTTTAGTGAGGATGTTCAGTGTCTTGAAGGAGAGGGGTGTGTTGGGGGATTTGCAGGCAATGGCGATCATGGTCTTGGTCCCACAAGGGGAACGTCAGTCAGTGGTGAGGGACTATTGGACAATAACGCTCATGTGTAGGGGATTATAAATTATTTGCAAAAATATTAGGTAATTCGTTGGAAAGAGTCATTGGTAAAGTTACAGTCAGGGGTCAATATGGGGTACCAGGATGGTCAATGTATGAGGGGCTTGGGATCATTAGGGGGTTTATAGAGAGTATTCATGAGAAGGGGAAAGTGTTAGCACTAGATTCGAGGGCAGCATATGATAGTGGGGAAGAGGAAGTGTTGTGGAGTATAATGAGGTGGCAGGGGTTTGGGGAGGAGATTGTGCATTGGGTGCATACTTCGTATCAGGGAGCGGGTACGTGTGTACAGATAAATGGGAGGGTGTGGTTGCATGCTCAGATGGGCAGGGGATTGCGACAGGGATGTCTCCTTTCACAAGTGTTATTTGCGTATTTACAGGGCCCATTTTATAGGGCGGTGGAGCAGTGTGTGAGGGAGGGGGTGGGGGAGAATCTGGGTGGTGGGAGACCTGACATCGTTGTGGGGGGGGATTGGAGGGCTTGGGGAGGGTCGTAGATGTTGTTGGGGGGAGGCAACGGGTATGAAAGTAAATGTAGATAAGTCGAAGTTCATGGGGATTGGGGACTGGGACAGGAGGGTACGTGGGGATGTCAGTGGGAGGTGGTGTGTAGTGGATCGGGTAAAGATTTGTGGAGTTGTGCATATGAGGGATGCGTGGACAGTAAGGGAGGTTAATTCAAGGAGTGTTGTAGATCGCTTGCTGGGGAGATTAGATGGTTTGCTGCCAACTCATCTCATGCTACACCAAAGGGTAATAGCAAAATATGACACGTGGCAGCAAGGGTTGTTCAGTGATTGTTCTGTAGAGTATTCCATTTCATTTGGGGATTGGGATGTGATTGGTTAAGAAGGGGGTGGTAACGCTCCTGATATGCCAGGGCGGGCTTGGGTTTATTCTTTTGGAGTGCAAATTGAAGAGTGTTAATGTGAATTGTGGGTTAAAGCAAGTGGGTGGGTTGGAGGGGGAGAATAGGCATTGTGCACGAGGATATCCGGAGGTGGTGGAGGGGTCAGGATTTGCAGGAATGTGAGGCTATGTTACACGTTTTAATGCTTGTTAGGGATTCGGTACATATGAGGGCCGGGGTCATTGAGAAGGTGAGGCCTAGGGAGGAGGCTACCGTGGAAGGGGTGTACCCAATGTTCCTACATGGGGCCTTGCCGTTGGGGGTGGTTTTACAAAACAGATGGATTAGGGTGGGAGGGGTGTGCCGAGAGTGTGGGGGGGATGAAACGGCTTTATAAGTAGTATACTTTTGTGAACATTTAGGTATTGTGTGGGAATGATTGGGGCAAGTGATCAGTTATGTGGGGGGGGGGGTTGTCGGTTTTGAGAGTGCTGAGATTAGATGTGGGTGGGTTGGGAGTGCAGGTTTAGAGAGCTGTGGCATACTTGGTTATGGATTTTGTTTTTATCTCTTGGGCAATGAGAGATAAAGGGGTGGTGGAATGTAGGATGGCCCTAGCTGTGACCTTTTATAGGACGAAGTGTCATGATAGAGACCTATACGGGGGGGAGGTGGGAGAGGGATTTCCTGGTGGGTTACAGGGACCTCACAATGAGGGATTTCTGGAATTTATAGGGGTGTCAGGGGTAATGACGAGCTGGTCTTCCAGGGGGGGCGGGGGGATTGTGTGCCTGATGAGTGTGCCAACACAGGTCGATGTGATTGTGTGTGTGGGGTCAGGGATGTATGGGTTATGGATGGTTGCATTGTGAAACCTGTGAGGGTATTTTTTTTTTTTAGTTAGGGTACATTGAAGCAACCTAGCATGTTGGGGGTCTCACTTATTCTGTTGTATGTGGGATGTTCTGGATAGAGTTTGCATGAGAATTGTCATTGGTTCTGTTGGGCTTTGCCTGGTGTGTTCTCTGGGTACATGTAAATCTTGTGGTTGTCATGTCACATGGGCAGGTTGGGCTTGAGGGCTTGTAATGACCCTTTTAATGTAATAATTGTCTATGGTGTTTGTGATTGTAGGTTTAAGACCTTGTAGGTGTATTTGGGTTTTTTGTTGACTGTGCGTATACAGCCTTGTGGAAATGTTCCATGTGCTCCATGTACGATACGTTTATCGTGATTGGGTTGTTACGTCTCTTGTTATTCACGTACTATGTTATGGTGGTTTTATGTCAGCGCATGTTACTTTATTTGTTCGTTGATGTACTGTGTATTTTCTTTACGCATTGCCCTGGCACACGGGGTTATGTTTGAATTTTACTGGCATTTTCTTACTATGTTATATAACGTGCTCATCCTGTGGATGGGGGCGGAATGCTAGGATTATAACTATTCCAGTTTTGTAACTGACTCGTATGGCTTCTGGTGTTGCGAGCCTGTGTGATTGTAGGGAACTTACTGTAATGGGGGGTTAGTTATGTAAGAGTGTGCATATTGCTATATATTGAGTTTATGGTGTAGGTTATTTCACTTATTGATTAATGTACAGGTTGTACGTTACCGATATATTTATCGTGAATGTACTTTTTATATTATTGTGTTTTGGTCATACGCCAAGGTATGTTATGTTAACATTGTATACCCGAAGGGATTGTAGATTCAATGCATGATTCTAAAATAAATTGTGGACCCTGTTACCGGGGTCGCCCGCATTTTATGTTCTTGTTGTGTCCTCGAGTACGTGGTGTTGATTTCTTCTTCTTCTTTCTTCTTTTTGATTTGCCGGTAGTCTCCCGGCCCGGGCCTTTTCCAAGTGGTGGCCCGGCCTTGGCTCCCTCTTTAGGGAGTGTCTGAGACCTAAGTCTCCCATGGGAGGAGGCACAAGTACCTCCTCATCTTTGGGACCAACTGTCCCCAGGCCTAGCCACAAGCTAGGCCTCTCTGGTCTGCCATCCCCGCCCCAAGGAGGCAAATGGGAATAACAGTCTTATGAGCTAAAGGCTCGGGCTCAGGCACCTACCCTGCCCTAGAAGGGCTGGGCATGGTGTCGATGTTGATTTCTTTTCCCATTCTTCTTAATGTTATGTTTTGCTATATGCGATATTTTTATATTGAGTTTCTATGTAACCTCTATTGTGGTATGATAAGATGAATTGTATGTCCTGAGGGAATGAGTTTCATAATTTATTTTTTTTTAAATTTATATCAGCCCTTGTTTAAGGCGTTTTATGTTCGTTATGTATTGTATTATAAATAAAATATAAAAAAAATGTGTGTGTGATGTAAAATAAAAGGGAAACACAATTAGCTTTAATACCTACTGTGTAACTATCATTCAGAATAGAGTAGCAGAACACTGCAGATGTATCCAATTTTGGTAATTGCAATAAGTACTTAGAAATACACATACACACACACACACGGAGTACGAAGAAAACAAAAGAGCGATCGTGGACACACTTGCTGAGGTGGCAAGAAGAGCTCACTCGAGCAGAGCAAAGTTACTGGTAATGGGCGATTTCAACCACAAGGAGATCGACTGGGAAAACCTGGAGCCACATGGGGGTCCCGAAACATGGAGAGCCAAGATGATGGATGTGGTACTTGAAAACCTCATGCATCAACATGTCAAGGACACTACCAGAGAGAGAGGGGAGGATGAGCCAGCAAGACTGGATCTTGTGTTCACCCTGAGCAGTTCAGACACTGAGGACATCAATTACGAGAGGCCCCTTGGAGCTAGCGATCACGTGGTTCTGAGTTTTGATTATATAGTAGAGTTACAAGTGGAGAAGGTAACAGGAATTGAATGAGAAAAGCCAAACTATAAAAGTGGGGACTACACAGGTATGAGGAACTTCCTGCAGGAGGTTCAGTGGGACACAGAACTGGTAGGAAAATCAGTAAACGAGATGATAGAATATGTAACAACAAAGTGCAAGGAGGCAGAGGAAAGGTTTGTTCCACAAGGAAAATAGAAATAATAGGAAGACCAAAGCGAGTCCTTGGTATACCCGAAGGTGTAGGGAGGCAAAAACTAAGTGCACCAGAGAATGGAAAAGGTAAAGGAGGCAAAGAACCCAGGAAAATAAGGAGATTATTAGAAGAGCCAGAAACGAGTATGCACAGATAAGGAGGGAGGCCCAGCGACAGTACGAGAACGACATAGCAACGAAAGTCAAGTCTGACCCGAAACTGCTGTATAGCCACATTAGGAGGAAGACAACAGTGAAAGACCAGGTGATAAGGCTTAGGAAAGAAGGTGGGGAACTCACAAGAAATGATCAAGAAGTATGTGAGAAGCTCAACATGAGATTTAAGGAGGTATTTACAGTGGAGACAGGAAGGCCTCTGGGGGGACAGACCAGATGGGGACACCAGCAAGGAATATACCAACAAGTGATGGATGACATACATACAAATGAGGAGGAAGTGAAGAAGCTGCTAAGGGGCATCGATACCTCAAAGGCAATGGGACCGGACATCTCCCCATGGGTCTTTAGAGAGGGAGCGGATATGCTGTGTGTGCCACTTACCACAATCTTCAACACATCCCTGGAAACTGGGCAACTACCTGAGGTATGGAAGACGGCAAATGTAGTTCCCATTTTTAAAAAAGGAGACAGAAAAGAGGCACTAAACTATAGACCTATGTCACTGACGTGTATAGTATGCAAAGTTATGGAGAAAATTATCAGGAGGAGAGTGGTGGAGCACCTGCAACGGAACAAGAGTATAAACGCCAACCAGCATGGATTCGTGGAAGGCAAATCCTGTGTCACAAACCTTCTGGAGTTTTATGATAAAGTAACAGAAGTAAGACACGAGAGAGAGGGGTGGGTTTACTGCATCTTGGACTGCAAGAAGGCCTTTAACACAGTTCCTCACAAGAGATTAGTGCAGAAGCTAGAGGATCAGGCGCATATAACAGGAAGGGCACTGAAATGGATCAGAGAATACCTGACAGGGAGGCAAGAACGAATCATGCTACGTGATGAGGTATCCCAGTGGGCACCTGTGACGAGCAGGGTCCCACAGGGGTCGGTTCTAGGACCAGTGCTATTTTTGGTATATGTGAACGACATGATAGAAGGGTTAGACTCAGAAGTGTCCCTGTTCACAGATGACTTGAAGTTAATGAGGAGAATTAAATCAGATGAGGATCAGGCAGGACTTCAAAGAGACCTGGACAGACTGGACACCTGGTCCAGCAGCTGGCTTCTCGAATTTAACCCCGCCAAATGCAAAGTCATGAAGATCGGGGAAGGGCACAGAAGACAGGCAGACGGAGTATAGGCCAGGTGGCCAAAAACTGCAAACCTCGCTCAAGGAGAAAGATTTTGGGGTGAGTATAACACCGAGCATGTGTCCGGAAGCACACTTCAACCAGATAACTGCTGCAGCATATGGGCGCCTGGCAAAACTGAGAACAGCATTCCGATACCTTAGTAAGGAATCGTTCAAGACACTGTACACCGTGTACGTCAGGCCCATACTGGAGTATGCAGCACCTGTTTGGAACCCGCACTTGATCAAGCACGTCAAGAAATTAGAGAAAGTGCAAAGGTTTGCAACAAGGTTAATTCCAAAGCTAAGGGGAATGTCCTATGAAGAAAGGTTAAGGGAAATCGGTCTGACGACACTGGAGGACAGGAGGGTCAGAGGAGACATGATAACGACATTTAAAACACTGTGCGGAATAGACAAGGTGGACAAAGACAGGATATTCCAGAGAGGGGACACACAAACCAGAGGTCACACTTGGAAGTTGAAGACTCAGATGAGTCAAAGGGATGTTAGGAAGTATTTCTTCAGTCAGAGTTGTTAGGCAGTGGAATAGCCTAGAAAGTGACGTATTGGAGGCAGGAACCATACATAGTTTTAAGACGAGGTTTGATAAAGCCCATGGAGCAGGGAGAGAGAGGACCTAGTAGCAACCAGTGAAGAGGCAGGGCCAGGAGCTAAGACTCGACCCCTGCAATCACAAATAGGTGAGTACAAATAGGTGAGTACACACACACACACACACACACACACACACACACACATACACACACACACACACACACACACACATGCACCCACACACACACACACACACACACACACACACACACACACACACACACACATACACAAACACACACACACACACACATACTCACACACATGTGAACGCGATTAATTGGTATTTCTGCAAGTGGGGTTCAATGATAAACGTGTCTTCGGAAGCTTCTTACTTTATTTGTAAAGTCGTGGTGGGATACACAGGCTTGTGTGTTGTGCCCATGGCCCGGGTAGGGCCATCCCACGAGAAGAGAGAGCTACTAGGCCTTGTGTCTTTCTGCTAGGCCGCTGTGAGAGTGATCCGTGTGGGCCCAGCGTCCCACAGACCTCGGCAGGCCTAGAGGGCAGCACCTTAGTGCGCGAAATATGAACTAAGCTGGCAGACAGCATAGGCTGTCTGTGCAGACAGTACAGGCTGTCTACATGCGCTCGGCCACCTACATCCTGTCGTCCCGACGCGACAATACTGGTGGTAAAAAAAACTCAGTCTCTCTCTCGTAGGAACAGGGCAGAGAACACAAAGTAAAAAACATATATATACATATGGACATGGAAAAAAATTCCCTACAGGAAGGGAAGAAAAAAACATGTGGGGTGTGCTAAACATCATGGTCAAAGGCAGTGAGCATCGAAGGGCATCATTGCACGCCTTCCTGCATCTGGACAGATACTGCAACACAGGAGACATCGCTGCGGCTGAGCTGGGACGTAACAGGTTACGGTCTCCTCTAGAACGGTGAAGCAGACATCGTAAGAGTCACTGCAGGTTTCACTCAACCTGGGACACGACATGCTGGTGCCCTCGAGTGAGGCGTCGTCAAAACTCGGCAACTGGGCAGGACTTCTGGCAAGCAACTCAGGAGGACACTTCTCGACTGGTACTGTCGCTGAGCTGTCACTGCTGGTGAGCGTGGAGTGAATCGTGGAGCGAGTCGTGGCAGAGACGACTGGGCGAAACATCTGGGAGTCGTAATATCATACACCAGACTACAGTGAGCGAGCTAGCAGTCAAAGTGACATCATCTTTGCGCAGGCTGCTCATTGAAGCTTGTGACTCGAGGCTCGCACACCGCCTGCCAACAGGGCTAACTGTGGCTTGACGAGTGTCATACTCTCGGCAGTTGGAGTTATAGCAGAGGTTAGTCTAAGCATCCCCAGACTTGATTCTCTACATATAACTGCACTCTGAAGGTCTGGAGGTGAAGTGAAACAAATCTCGATGGGAATCATAGCAGGTATGATTCTGCAGAACATCACGAGCGAGGAGCATAATAGCTTTCTGTATAAGAGGGCTCGGGCTCAGAGCTGACTGATATCAGCTGTCAAATGCGCTGGTCACACCGAGTGACTGACACAGTGGTGTTACACAAGGGTCTGCCACAGACCTCACTGGACACACACAAAACTTTACACACACCCATGGTACATGCAATACAACATGGCTTAACTAGCAAATGGTGCTTTTCTGTGCACAAAACTGACACTAAGCTATACATTAACATGTGAGAACACTGACTGAGAGGAATTAATTAACACACAACATATATCTTCTCTCAATCTTCTCGACAATACTGAAATAATTACTAGAAACACTCGATGTGACATCATGTGATGTCAGGCGTGACATCGCGAGGTGACGTCAGCAGCACTGTGGTGTAAGCAGACATCTCGAGGTGACGTCAGGCAGACATCGTGACGTCATGAAGTCGGGCAGCATCGTCGGTGACGTCAATGTGATGCGGGCAGCAGACTACAGCATGTGGCCTGGGACATCTGGCTTGGTAACCCACGTGGCTTGTAGATCCATGTGACATCCCCCACACCCCACGTGGCATCGGGATCTACGTGGCATGCTGATCCACGTGGCATGCTGATCCACATGGCTTGCTGATCCACGTGGCTTGCTGATCCACATGGCTTGCTGATCTTCATGGTTAGTGATCTACATGGCATGCTGATCCACATGGCTTAGTGATCCACGTGGCTTAGTGATCCACATAGCTTCGAGTGGCCTCAGGCACTCGGATACACAGCACTGACAATGAATTCACACGAAAAACAGCAGAA
Source organism: Cherax quadricarinatus (assembly GCF_038502225.1). Classification (NCBI taxonomy): domain Eukaryota; kingdom Metazoa; phylum Arthropoda; class Malacostraca; order Decapoda; family Parastacidae; genus Cherax; species Cherax quadricarinatus. Next base: position 36,718,970 of record NC_091318.1, read on the forward strand.
AACACAGCAGAGGGAGTGGGCAGTGGTGAATGTATGGTAGTGTGGTGGCGAGGAGCATGAGTGAATGTATGGCAGGGCGAGCGTGGGCGAGGCAAGGGACGGCCACTTCCTCCTCTCCCACAAACACGTGGAGAAACTCACACTGGATGCATAAATCACCAGAAAACTCACCTCTGGCTTGCTGAAACAGCTGTGCTGAGCTGAACAACAACAGCAACATACAAGTGATGCTGAACACGTGACTTGAGGAACAGCGTGGGACGCTGTAGCGTGGGACCACTGGGACACCACTTACAATTCTCGAAGAAATTCGGCAAATTTCGGCTAGATCCTGCTTGTACCTGTATCTGGATGCTCAAACGTGCAGACACGACATCAGGATAACTCGTTGAGAGACGGATGCTTCTTGTATAGGGTGATAAAGTGAAGATGACTTCATTCCTTCCTTCCTCTCTCCGGGCAAACACAACGGCTGCGACCACTGCTGCTACCAATGTGAACGCGATTAATTGGTATTTCTGCAAGCGGGGAGTAAATGATAAACGTCTTCGGAGGCTTCTTTGTTTATTGAAAAGTCGTGGTGGGATACACAGGCTTGTGTGTTGTGCCCATGGCCCGGGTAGGGCCATCCCATAAGAGGAGAGAGCTACTAGGCCTTGTGTCTTTCTGCTAGGCCGCTGTGAGAGTCGTGTGGGCCCAGCGTCCCACAGACCTGGGCAGGCCTAGAGGGCAGCACCTTAGTGCGCAAAATATGAACTAAGCTGGCAGACAGTACAGGCTGTCTACACACACACACACACATACACACACACACACACACATACACACACACACACACACACACACACACACACACACACACACACACACACACACACACACACACACACACACACATATGCACACACACACACACACACATACACACGCACACACACACACACATACACACATACACACACACACTCACGAATAGTTACATACGGAGAGGAAAGCAGAAGAAGATGGAAGAAGCCAGATTACAAAACGGAGGACTACACAGGCATGAAGAATTTGATGCAAGAAATTCAGTGGGAAAGATAATTGGTGGGAAAATCAGTAAACGAAATGGACTACGTGACAACAAAATGCAAGGAGGCAAAGGAGAGGTTCGTTCCCTGGAGCAAAAGAATTAATGGGAAGAAGAGGACGAGCCCTTGGTACACTCGAAGGTGTAGACAGGCAAAAACTAATTGCGCTGGATAATGGAAAAAGTACAGAAGACAAACAACATAGGAAAATAAATAAATTAGTCGAAGATCCAGAAACGAATATGCACAGATAAGGAGAGAGGGAGCCCCAGCGGCAATACGAAAACGACATAACATCGAAAGCCAAATCTGAGCCGAAGCTGTTATATAGCCACATCAGGAGGAAAACAACAGTCAAGGGCCAGGTAATCAGGCTGGGAAAGGAAGGAGAAGAGTTCACAAGAAACGACTGAGATGTGAGGGAGGAGCTTAACATGAGATTTAATGTATTTACAGTGGAGACAGGAAGGACTCCGGAAAGCCGGAATAGTGGGGTACACCAGCAAGGGATACACCAACTAGTGCTCGATGAAATATACACAACCGAGGAGAAAGTGAAGACGCTACTAAGTGAACTAGATACCTCAAAGGCGGTGGAACCGGAAAACATCTCTCCATGGGTCCTTAGAGAGGGAGCAGAGATGTGGTGTGTGCCACTAACAACAATCTTCAACACATTCACTGAAACTGGGCAACTACCCGAGGTGTGGAAGACGGCAAATGTAGTCCCGATTTTTAAGAGAGGTGATA